>NC_137782.1:23585871-23633371 GCF_963455305.1 Plecotus auritus | reverse complement strand
TTATCGTGGTATCACAGTCTGCCTAGAGTCACATCTTTTATACTGCAGTTATTTCTTTGCTTTTTACGTTAGCTCTTTTGTTGTTATAGCACTGAAAACTTTCAGTATGATCACTTCCACAACTTGTTAATATTCTCTTTATAATATTTTTTTATAATTTATTATTAATATAGCTGGAAGTTCTCTGAACTCTTCAGTGTAATACTTCATGCGAACCACACAAGAAGTTGAAAGGCCAGTTCTAAGTGAAATGGGGAAGCCATGAGTAACACCACTGCATTCCTGAAAATCCTTTGGCAGTTAGTTTTTTGTATTTTGTAATTTACTTTTTTTTATAACTTTTAAATACCAAAGAAAATCTGAAGTAGAATTATATCTCTTTAGAAACCAGATCTCATTTGTGACTGTTGCCATTATATTACAGGAAACCTATCAGAAACGACAGGCCCTTGGGCTACTGTGTCTTGGAAGTCTCTGATTTATAGAAGCTTCAAAGGAGTTTTTTGGTTTTCTTGAAAGTATGGCTTTGCCCCCAAGCAGAGTTTATGGTTATGTCTTCCAAGCAGAAAGTAAACCAGGAGGGAAACTGGTTTCACATCCTCAGGCTTGTTTTTCAACTTTCATAGAAAGACTTCGTATTAGTTATGACCAAATGGAGTCACACGTGGACCATTCATGTTCTGAACCCTTTCCAACAGGTTTTCGGATTCAAGGATTCTACCTGCAAAAATATCTTTGGTATATGACAATGACAGCAATTAGGACAGTGACGATATCCAAATCAATTGAGGTGACTGAATGTTCTCTCCTTCCCACTTCTTCCCCAGTATAGCAAGGCTTAAACTAGTTTTATTTTTAATAAATATTTAGTGGTTCTCTTTATACTTTCATTCCTCATACAAAGCTTTAGTTTAATTCTGTGGAAGAGCTACAGCGAATTTCATGGTACTTGCCTGAATTCTCCAATACCAGGTTACAATGGTAGTCCCCCTATACCCCAGTGGATGCCTGAAACCAAAAATAGTACCAAACCCTATATGTACAGTTGACACTTGAACAACATGGGGGTTAGGGGCGCTGAACATCTATGCAGTTGAAAATCCACGTATAACTTTTGACTCCCCAATAACTTAATTGATAGCCTATTGTTGACGGGAAGCCTTAGTGATAACATAAACAGTCTATTAACACATATTTTGTATGCTATATGTACTATATACTGTATTCTTACAATAAAGTAATCTTGAGAAAAGATGTTAATAAGAAAATCATAAAGGAAATACAAATAGAATATTTCTGAAAAAATCTGTGTCTGAAACAGCACAGTCCAAATCTGTATTGCTCATGAATCAACTGTACTATGTTTTTTCCTATACATACATACCTGTGGTAATTGAATTTATAAAATTGGTGCAGTAAGAGATGAACAACAAAAATAAAATAGAACAATTATGTCAATATACAGTAGTAATGTGGTCTCTCTCTCAAAATATCTTACTGTACTGTACTAACCCTTTTGATGATGTGATGATTTAATGCCTATATGATATGATGAAGTGAGTTGAATGACGCAGGCATTGCGACAGTGTTAGGCTACTATAAGGTATAAGAGTTACTTGAACACAAGTACTGCGATACCTAGACAGTGTCTCTGATAACTCAGATGGTTACTAAGTGACTAACAGGTGGATAGTGCACAGAGCATGGATAGACTGGACAAAGGGATGATTCATATCCTGGTGGGACAGAGCAGAACGGTGTGAAATTTTTATTACACTACTCAGAACGGTGCGCAGTTTAGTCTTATGAATTGTTTATTTCTGGAATTTTCTCTTTAATATTTTGGACTATGATTGACTGTGGGTAACTTAAAACCGCAGAAAGTAAAACCGTGGATAAAGAGGGGCTATTGTATATTGAAAACTCTTTGAAATACATAAAATAATAGCTAGGACTTTGATATCTGTTCCCTAGAAAACATTTTTGTTTGCAGCAGAATGTGACATAATTGTGAAGGAAGCAAAAAAAGGAGCACATTGAATGATTACCTGGTGTGTGTTGAGCACTCAGCCAAGGTACTGGGGCTAGAGATGAAAAACTATTCCTGTTTTCATAGCCACTTGGTGAGTCTGTCATGTTTTAGTGGTATGGTGCTAGGTAAAGTAACACACCTTGTCTACGTTCTTCTCTGCACACGTCCATTTTTACTTTATCATTTAAAGAATTTGTCACTGAAAAGGCATATTGGAATATAGTGTGGGCACCCTTTTCTCCCCTTGTCTCTACATTGTAGGAATGTTATTCCTAGGACTTAGGAGTTCAGGTTTAGCTGGTACAGTAATAACCATGAAATGCAGAGGGAGAGTGCAGAAAACTGGAAAGTAGAATTTTAAGATAACTTCAGGAAATGAAACAACTACAAAGTGATGGATAACATATTGAACTTTCTAAATAAGTAAAGAGAGTCTTTAATTTTTCTGCTCCTTTATTAAAATTCTTATGGAGAGTATTCATTGATCTAATAGAGTATTTTCTCAGTAAATTTATACAGATACTAGAGGCCCGGAACATGAAATCGTGCGCAGGTACGGTCCCTAGGCCTGGCCTGCAATCAGGGTCATCTTCCCTGGCTGCCTGCAGCCGGCCCCACCCCCTGCTGCCACCCACCCCGGTTCCCCGTTCACCATCGGGTGATTGGAGCCTGCCGGCCAGGGCAAGGGACTGAGAGGTGGTCAGTGCGCCTCATAGTGACTGGTCCAGCGGTCATTCTGGTTGTTCTGCTGTCAGGGTCAATTTGCATATTATCCTTTTATTATATAGGATATAGGCCTAGTGCACGGGGGGGGGGGGGGGGGGCCTGCAGGCCTGCCCTGATGGGGCCCCCTGATTGGGGTGGGGTCCCTGCTGGGGGTGGGGCTGGCTGGGGCTGCAGGCAGTTTGCAGGCTGGCCACACCCCCGATCGGGGGTGGGGATCCCCGCTGGGGGGCGGGGCTGGCTGGGGCGAGGGGCTGTGGTCATTCTGGTCTCTGGTTGTTCTGGTCATTCTGCCGTTTTGGTCTCTGTGCTTTTATTACATAGGATATATATTATTGATTTTAGAGTGAGGAGGGAGAGAGAGAGAGAGAGAGAGTCATTGAGTGTGAGAGAAACATGGATTGAACCTGCAACCTGGTTATGTGCCCTGACTGGGAGCCGAATCCACCACCTTTTGATGTATGGGATGACACTTCAACTAAGCCACACCAGCCATGGATCTCAAAATTTTTAATATGCTTTGGATTATCTTGTATACCATGTGACCAAGATATTTTATTTTTAGAATCTCTATATTTTTTTATTCAAAGATTCTTTATATCAAAAGATCAGGCTTCAGGTTAAAAGAAGGTCTAACTACTGTGGTAACATTGACCTTTAGTTCTTACCTATTTAGATTGAGACTTTTTATCCTGGGCTTCATGGACCCCTAGAGCAGTGGTCGGCAAACTCATTAGTCCACAGAGCGGCAAACCGCGGCTTGCGAGCTGCATGTGGCTTGCGAGCCGCAGTTTGCCAACCACTGCCCTAGAGAGTCTTTGGTCTGTGAACTCCCCTAAATGGTATGCGAAATTTTGTTTGTGTGTGCACTTTTATATGAAGTGAATCTTTGCTTTTTAGGATCTCAGAGGGGTTTGTGACTCCTACTCTCCTGTCCTCTCCCCAATCTCTTCTCATTCACATGCAAAAACAGTAAGGATCATTGATTTAGGTTATTTCAGAACATTTGTTTTGTGTGACCATAGTCTTTTGCCTGGAGCCTGACTTCTTTTGTCCCCCTTTAGCAGGACCTACAGTCTCAGTCTGGATCAGTTAGCCTGGTCTTGGGGAAATACTTCTGCAACCCTCCTGGCAGGGTCCAGGCAAGGATCCTCCCCAGAATTCTACCTTGCCTAGTTATACTTGGGAAGCTGTTCCACACTCTTGCCCATGCAGCCTGATGTGGAAAGGTTGAAGTGGGAGGCATGAGGTCAATTGCTAGACAGTCTTAGAGGGTCCTGGGCCTCAGTTTCAGCCATCTGCCTCTGCAGATGGGACTGGAAGGGTGGCCATGGCAGAAGCTCCTGACATTTTCTTGCTTTGAGTACTACTTTTTATTCATTCTGTTACTCTTTATTCAATATGTTGGGAGGAAAAGAGTTTTCTTTCATACACTGAGAGAAGAGCAATTAAAAAAAAATCCCTCTATTTTTGTATTCTCCAGACTTTGTATGAGATACTTTGCAACTTCTTTTTTTAAGTAAATCTTTATTGTTGAAAGTATTACATATGTCTCTTTTCTCCCCATTACCTCTCCCACCCCCACCCCCCAGCAACTTTTCTTTTAATGTTGTGCATTTTAAGTGGAATTTATCTTAATATAAAGTCTAGTTGAGTGTATAACCTTATTTTACATGCATATCTGTCAAGTTCTATTGAACTAGCTGTTACTATAGGAAAAAGGATCACATATTAAAGTTCTCCAAACCTTATTTTATAATTTACTTAATAAAAAGTCAAGCAAATTGGCAAAACAAAATTCTAGAGTGACAAGAAAATCCTAAGATTAGTGTCTCAAGAAGTGGTTGAATTTGAAGTTACCCTGAAGATTTTCATAAAAGTCCATTTGTGGGGCTAGACCAGAAGTTGAAAAATCTGTTTGACTTGATAGTAAATTGGGGAAATCACCTAAGGTTCCTTCCCTAAGTGTACCTGGTAAAGAAGTGTACCTGGACTCTTTATTTTGGCTTCAAGGAAACCATCAGTATGCTAAGAAATCTTTTACAAGATTATGTCTGATAAGCTAGATTCAGATAATAGATTTTATTGTCTGAAAGAAATTTTACATAATTTAACAGAGACTTTATTAAAGTTCATTGTGTATTTTGGCATAACACCTCTTGTAATGTTAGCAGCCTAAATTCAACCATGGGTTAGCATGAAAAACTCAAGCCATCATGAATGTTTTACCATGTGACAGAATTGGATGACATAACTGATGATGCCATCAGATTGCTTCTATCAGCGAACCCTCTATAGTGTCATTTTGCATATAGTGTATTCTGCATAATGGAATTAACAGTTGTGCCTTGAGTTATAAAAATCCACTGAGGAAATGATAGAGGGTATGAAAGAGATCATTAATGACCAGCTCCAGAAAGATTATTGTAAAAATGTAAAATAAACTCTCTTAGGTCTGGGCTGCTCAAAGTTAGTCCGCAGATCTGTGCAGGTCTATGGACTGTTTGTGACCTGTCTGTGACGGGTAAGTCCAGAATTTGAAAGGAAGCATTTAGATGCTTTTGTAGCACTTTTTAGAAAAAGGATTTTTCTGTTGAATCTAATAATAAAGAATGTAAGTTTATAGTGTAGTCCTTGTTTAAAAAATATTTTTTCTGGTAATTCATTTTTCTAGTATTTTAAAGTATTGGTCCACAATGGATTGGGAAAAAGCAAAAACTAGTCCTTCATTATAGAGAACACTACTCAGGATGATAGGCAACATTAGTATTATCTTAGAGCTTGTTAGACATGAAAATTTTTGGCCCCAATCCCAGACTGACTGAAATAAACTACCTTGAGTGGGGACCCAGTAATTTGTGTTATAACAAGCTGTCCTGGTGATTTTTGTGCACATTAAAATTTGCGAAAGTGTTCTAGATTAGCACTGTCCAGCAGAACGTTATGCTGTGATAGAACATGTCCTATGTCTGTGTGGGGCCTCTTAGTCATATGTGGCTTCTGAGCCCTCAAAAGGTGGGTAGTATGAGTGAGGGACAGAATTTTAAATTTTATTTACTATTAGTTAATTTAATTTAAATAGCCACATATGGCTAGTGGCATTGGCATTTGACAGCAAAACTCTGCCTCACAGCCTTTTTTAGGAGTGGGGGAAGTAGAATTTTTTTCTTCATTTACAAAGGAAAATACATTATAGGACAAGACTACTCTTTAGCCTAAAATGAGACTAAGCAAATCATTTAATAAAATTTGGCACGTTATACCCATTTATATTTACCTATTTATTTTTATCTAAAAGTTGATTTGATGTTAAGAAAATAGTAGGATCAAAAAATAAATTTAGATCTGTGCCTTGTAAGGTTTTGCAAATAGCAAAGTTGTTCCAGTGACCCCTTCATGGCTGTGACCAACGTGCATGATGTCTTTCAACATAACTTCTGAAGCTTTTTTCTTTCGTATAAAGATTCAAGACAGGCAGCTGTTAAAGGCAATACTGTATTTTTCAGTTCTCAATATAAAACGCTGGTTATTGAGGGTTCTCATTTCTTTAGACTAGTTAATGGAGATTTTTCTATGTAAAGTATTTCTGGTTTTTCAGCTTACTTAGAGGATGGTTTTTCAGTTTATAAAGGTAATCTTTGTTTTTAATAATATTCATGAAGGCTCCCTAGAAAGATTGAGACTTACCCTCTGTCCCCAAATATTTAAAAATTGATTAATTAAAAGAAAGGTTGTTTTGTTTTGTTTTGGTTTTACTCATTCAGGGTTGTTTATGCTTCCCTGCCTCCAGCCCCATCTTCCTGTAATTTAGGTTTTAAACTCCTAAAATTCAAGGGTAACAATGATTCCAACATATTGTTCAATATCCATTTCAGAATTGGAAATTATTTTGTGATTGACAAGTAGAATGAAACATGACTATAGAAATAAATGAAGCGCTGGCCAGCATAACTTGCTGTTTAGAGTGTTGGCCTGTGCACCAGAGGGTCACCCATTTGATTCCCCCTCAAGGGCATGTATTTACCTGGGTTGTAGGTTTGATCCCCATCCACAGTAGGGGCGTGTGTGGGTGGCAACCAGTTGATGTGTCTCACATTGATGTCTCTCTCTCTCTCTCTCTGTGCCTCCCAACCCCCTCTGTTCCATTCTCTCTAAAAATTAGTGGAAAAATGTCCTCACTCCTCAGGAGAGGATTAAAAAGAAAAAAAGAATGGAAAATGAAGATCCACATGTAGAATCTTAGCTTTTAAAGATTCTGTTCAGGCATAATAAGATGAATCTTTCTAATCATACCATAATTTTATTAAATATATTTGCCAGGCTTTAGGTTTTCAAGCAGGAGATTGTTAGTCATTTAGGCAGCAACTCTTGAAGCATGAGAGGCAGTAAGGGGTCCCAATGTGCTCTATACACTCATAGAATGTTGGAATCGGAAAGGCTTCTTAAAGATCACGGATAGGGCTGCAGGAATAGCAAAATTATTAATGCAGCAGTGTCTGTTGCTTTGTTGTAATGATTGTCTTATATGCTCAGACATGGTTGTCTGGACAGAGGCTTCTGTTTAACCGAAAATGACAAAATTATCACTGATTGGGGGCTTATTGTTTTGTAACATGCTTTGGGCTCTTTTGTTTGACTTTCTCCCAAGGGTTTCTAGGCTTATATTTGGATCATTGCTTTGGGGTCTTAAGGGCTTGGAAAACCCAATCTGTTGGGTTTGAGATCTGATAGTTGACAGATCCTAAGCTTAGAAGGTTTGGAAGTTCCTTGCTTCAAGTTTGTACCTATCACTGTCACTGGTTCCCATAGCTGCAGCTGGAATGTGGTATGAGATGTTACTAGAAGATGAATTTCATAAGCCACGCCCAGTCTCCTTATTTATACATGACTAGAGGCCCGGTGCACAAAATTCATGCACGGGGGCGGGGTGTGTCTCTCAGCCCAGCCTGCACCCTCTCCAATCTGAGACCCCTCGAGGGATGTCTGACTGCCCGTTTAGGCCCGATCCCGGTAGGATTGGCCCTAAACGGGCAGTCGGACATCCCTCTCACAATCCAGGACTGCTGGCTCCCAACTGCTCGCCTGCCTGCCTTCCTGATTGCCTCTAACCGCTTCTGCCTGCCAGCCTGATCACCCCCTAACCACTCCTCTGCCAGCCTGATTGATGCCTAACTGCTTCCCTGCCAGCCTGTTTGCCCCTAACTGCCCTCCCCTGTAGGCCTGGTCCCCCCCCAACTGCTCTCCCCTGCAGGCCTGGGTCCCCCACAACTGCCCTTCCCTGCAGGCCCAGTTGCCCCCAACTTCCTCCTTTGCTGGCCTGGTCACCCCTAACTGCCCTCCCCTGCAGGCCTGATCGCCCCAACTGCCCTCCCTTGCAGGCCTGGTCCCTCCCAACTGCCCTCCCCTGCTGGCCATCTTGTGTCCACATGGGGGCAGGATCTTTGACCACATGGGGGCAGCCATCTTGTGTGTTGGAGTGACAGTCAATTTGCATATTACTCTTTTATTAGATAGGATAGAGGCCTGGTACATGGGTGGGGGCCAGCTGGTTTGCCCTGAAGGGTGTCCCAGATCAGGGTGGAGGTTCCCTTGGGGCGTGGGGCAGCCTGGGCGAGGGGCCTGTGGTGGTTTGCAGGCTGGCCACGCCCCCTGGCGGCCCAAGCGGAGGCCCTGGTATCTGGGATTTATTTATCTTCTATAATTGAAACTTTGTAGCCTGAAGTGGAGCCAAGCCTCCTGCTTGCTCCATGGCCACAGCCATTTTTGTTGGGATTTATTTACCTTTTATAATTGAAACTTTGTAGCCTTGAGTGGAGGCCTGGGCCCGCCAGGGTGTGCGGAAAGCTTGGCTTCCTCCATTGCCGGGGGCAACTAAAGCCTCCTGCTCTCTCCAGCTCTGTGGCTGCTGCATTTTTGTTGGGATTTATTTATCTTCTATAATTGAAACTTTGTAACCTTGAGTGGAGGCCTGGGCCCGCCGGGGTGTGTGGAAAGCTTGGTTTCCTCCATTACTGGTTAAACCCAAGCCTCCTGCTCCCTCTGTGGCTGCAGCCATCTTGGTTGGGGTTAATTTGCATACTCACTCCTGATTGGCTGGTGGGCGTGGCTTGTGGGTGTAGCAGAGTGATGGTTAATTTGCATATTGCTCTTTTATTAGATAGGATAGTCAGACTCTATTCACTCCTCTGTGCTCTGACTGCAACATTTCATGCTAGCAGGGTTCTCCCTGGATACTCTTTCTTCTATGTTCACTCTTGAATAAAGTTTGTTGCCACCATTATAGGTGTGGTCGTGGCAGTTATTTCTGGTTCAAGATTTTTTTTTTTTAAATATATTTTATTGATTTTTTACAGAGAGGAAGGGAGAGGGATAGAGAGTTAGAAACATCGATGAGAGAGAGACATCGATCAGCTGCCTCCTGCACACCCCCTACTGGGGATGTGCCCGCAACCAAGGTACATGCCCTTGACCAGAATCGAACCTGGGACCCTTCAGTCCGCAGGCCGACGCTCTATCCACTGAGCCAAACCGGTTAGGGCTCTGGTTCAAGATTTAAGCATTATCAGGTTTCACACAATTCAGCATATTAACTAGGTTCTTCTAAGTCAAAGCCTCTTTCTGGCTTCTCAGAATTGCAGAAGAGTAGAGTAGGAAGGGACTTCAGAGGCCATCTAGTCCAGTTATGGATGATGCACAGAGTCCTAGTCATGTAAATATTTTTTGATGCCATGAGTTGGTCTTTGGCCAAGTTAGGATTAGAATTCGACTCTTTCCCTAACTGATGGTTAGGGTCTTTAAAACCCATATAGAAGAATTTCCCTTAAGAACTTTTGGGGAAAATATGGGGAAGGAGTGTTCTGAGATTAGAAATAAATTTGTGAAAATCAACATAATCCTTTTTTATGTTCTTAAAAATAAAATAAAGATAATTATTAATGAAATTTTACACGCCTTAAGTGAGTAAGAATGAGTGGTACTATTTTGGTAACTCTTGTTTATTAGAAACATTTTGGCATGTCCTTCCCTTTTGGTAGCTCTGTTTACTATATTTTGCTTACTAGAAACTTTTTGGCATGCCTCTCTATTATATCATGGTGAAATTCACCTTTGCTTTATTACAAATAACATGCATGATAGATTTTTTTCACATCTGCTCAGCTTTATGACTTAGGGTTATTAGAATAGGTTTTTCCCAGACCCTCTCAATAATCATGATAATAATAATAGCAGCTATGCCAGGTATGGTCGTCGGCTCTTGCATGGTGTGGTGGTCATTAGGACCATTCACCAATATTCTCTTTCTTCTAGGTACATTGTCAGACTGCATTTGTCCATCACCTTGAAGTTGAGCATGGCTGTGTGACTGCTTTGGACATCATTCCCACTCAAATTTCAATATCCAAAGCAGAGTGGAAATGATGTGAGACACTTCAAGGCAGATACCTTTTTTTTTTTTTTCTGAAAGAAATCTGCAATGGTTATGTAATGTAAGCAAGTAAGCCAATGCTTTAAACCACTGAGGTTTTTGTTTGTTTGTTTTCGTTAATCCTCATCCGAAGTATTTCTTTCCATTGAGTTTTAGAGAGAATGAAGGGAGGGAGAGACGAAGAGAGAGAGAGAGAAACATAGAAACATCAATGTGAGAGAGACACATCAATTGGTTACCACCCTGCATGCACTCTGATTAGGACCAGGGATCGAAACTGCAACCCAGTACATGCTCTTGACCAGAAATCAAACCTGCAACCCTTTAGTGCGTGGGCTGAAGCTCTAACCGCTGAGCATACCAGCCAGGGTGCCACTGAGTTTTTAAAATGGAGTTTTAACTGCACATAGCCAAGCCATCCTGATGTATGTATGTGGATTATTATCGGTTATGCTCATGGCTAAGTGCTGATACTGAGCCCATTCAACAGTTGAGTAAATGAGACAGGAATTAAGTTGTCTGTAACTGCAGAACTAGTAACCCAGGCAGTTTGAGCCCTACATTCGTAAGCACTAGAGTTTGCTGTCATTCTCTATGCTGTGCTATTTTAGTGCCCATTATTATATACAGACTATGGACTCTGCCCATGATAACTTCATGCCAAAGCTTACACTTACCTCTGTTTCATCCCTTCCTTCAGATGCCCTTAAAGTTCTAGTATCAAGGGTGATTGTCTCTTATTAGCACATGTCTTTCCCAATCTTGTACTGCAAAGATCTCCATTCCTTTTGTATTACCTGTTACCTACTTTTACTGTCCTCTGGAATTCCATCTTTCATGTGATGAGGGTACTTTTTTGCCTTAAATACCTTCATATCTCTAATATTTTCTAAGTAAATTTCTCAGAAGGCCACCTTTAGCTTTATGAATAGGAGGCTACCTAGCAACCATGAAGGCATTACAACTAGTGGTTAAATGCATGAATTCTGCAACCAGACCTGGGTTTGAATCTTTGCTCTGCCACTTAACTGACTGTGTGAACGTCTCTATGTCTAAGTTTGCTCATATGCAAAATGGAGATAAATAATAATACCTATCTCATATGGTTGTTTTGAGGATTAAATGAGTTCACTATGTAAAGCCTTAGAATATACCTGACACATTATAATATGGTATAGGTGTTGCATATTTTATTTTGTTTTTTAAGTGTTGGATATTTTAAAGAATCAGGTACCATAGAGCCATGATGAATGGAGATAGGTCATTATTGATCTTAATCTTTATGATGTTAATATGATGATATTAAAGGTTTAATATCACCTTTAATTTAATTTTTCCTTTTATTCAACAGGGATTACTGAAAAAAAACCTCTAAGGCACTGTGCTCTGGAAGCCTGGAAGCTGAAGGGGATGGGGGGATGTCCCAGAGCTTGCCCTCAAAGAATTTACAGTATAAAGGGGGAGATAAGATATACTTGTACACAAATAATTTTGCTATTACAGTATAGTCTGTAAAAGTGTTATAAGACAAGAATGATAAAGGGAGTTCAGAAAAAGGAGAGGTGGGGAGTCAGAAAGCCTTAGAGTCAGATAGGACTTTTGTTAGCATTTGGGAGGATAGGCAGGATTTGGATGTGTGGAGACTGAGTGAGGTTAGCTTCCTAGGTGAAAGGGAGCATTAGAGCAGAAGCCCATAATAAATATGTTCATTTACCCTTTCAGCAAATATATATTGGACATTTACTATGTGCTAGGCACTGATATAAACCCTGGGACAGACAATAAACAAAAGGAAGTTCCTGCTCTCACGGAGCTTATGTTCTAGTGAGTATTTGAATATGCACAACCATAATGTATCAAGTGGTGATAAGACTTAGAAGAAAAATAAAGCAGGATAATGAGACAGAGAGTAGATTTATATAACAAAGAAAAGCATGCTTAATTTCTAAAAAAAAATTTAGGGTATCTTTTGAGGAAACGCAAGGCACAGCTAAATGGCTTTATCCCAAGCTCACAGTTTTCTGCCCCTTGCTCCTGGCCTATGTAGATATTTTCCTCCCTTTGAGACTTGAGAACAAGTCCCAGTGTCATCATGGGGCCTTCCCCCCTGTATATCTGCCAAGAAGCACTCTCTTTCCTCTACACTTCTGAGTCAGATTTTGCCTCTGTAACTAATTTGCATTTCATATTGAACTGCCTTTTTCTTTTCTGATGTTACTTGTTTATTTAGTAAGTAATTATTGAACTTCCATTTTGTTTCAGCATTACTGAGCATTGAGAACTTGAAGATAAATGCACTTGGTCTCTGTCCTTGAGGAATGCACAGTTTATTAGTAGAGATAGAAATGTAAACTGCTACTACAGTGTCAGATTTCAGCTTTGTAGAAAGTTTTGTTCGAATATAAGAGGGAGTAACCATCTACCTAGGGGACTTGGTTAAGGCTTTGGAAAGAAAGAAACTTTAAATTGCTTTTTGAAAGTTGATTTGGAGTTTCATAATCAGAGACTGGGAGTAGTGTTTGAGTTTAGAGAGTCTCATGCATAGGAAGTATTCTGCGAACAGATGGAGGCAAATGGTAAGTTCATTGTGGCTGGAGTATAATGGAGAGCTGTGGAGTTGTGGTGGGCGATGGGGCTGGGGGAGTAGGTGGGAGAAATTGCAAGGCTTTGAAGATCATGGTAAGGAGTTTAGAGTTGTTTTGCCATTGAGGAATCATTAGAGTTTTAATGTGAGAGAGTAGATTGTATTCTACACTCGGCCAGCTGAGGTTGGTTTATAACAGTGATGCTCAAATTCTGCTGTAGCCCTAGCCGGTTTGGCTCAGTGGATAGAGTGTTGGCCTGTGGACCAAAGAGTCCCAGGTTCGATTCCAGTTCAAGGGCATGTACCTCAGTTGCAGGCTTCTCCCTGGCCCAGGCCATCGTCAGGGCGTGTGCAGGAAGCAGTCAATGGATGTGTTTCTCTCACATTGATATTTTTCTCTGTCTTTCCCTCTCTCTTCCACTCTCTCTAAATATCAATGGAGTCTAGCCAGCGTGGCTCTGTGGTTGAGCATTGACCTATGAACCAGGAGGTCCTGGGTTCGATTCCTGGTCAGGGCACATGCCCGGGTTGCGGGCTCGATCCCCAGTAAGGCTTGCAGGAGGTAGCCGATCGATGATTCTTTCTTAACATTGATGTTTTTCTCTCGCCCTCTCCCTTCCTCTCTGAAATCAATAAAAAAATATTTTTAAAAAATCAATGGAAAAATGTCCTCGGGTGAGTATTAAAAAAAAAAAAAAGAATTGAGAGCTTTAAAAAATACGAGTGTCCAGGCTCCACACAATAAAATCAGATTCTCTGGAAGAGAGACCCAGGTATTGGATTTTTTATACTACCTCAGCTGATTCCAGTGTGCACCCAAGTTTGAGTACCAACCAGTGGTCTAGAGCAGCGGTTGCCAACGGTGGACTGCGGACCACTGGTGGTCCATGAAGTCTGAAAGGTTGGCGACCGCTGGTTTAAAGAAACCTAGAGGTCTGACGGCAGGGTAATGAATTCCGAGGTTACTGCAGTGGCCTGGCTAGGATTTAAATCTTTGAATTGAGGCATTGCGAGTGGAGACAAGGGAAGATGGAGCCAGCTTTTATTATTTTTTTTTCTTCTTTTTTTAATATATTTTTATTTAAGCCCACAAGTAAAACTGCTCTGGTGGCAAAGGGCTTGCCTTCCAGGAAGGTGAAATGGGCATCTTCATTCTGTGATTTGTGGTGCCATCATCCCTTCTCCCTTCTAAAATAAGAAAGTGATTGCGGGGTCGGAGTGGAGGGAAGGAAGATTGATTTAATGTTAGATAGTAGAGCCTGAAATTCTTGAAATCCTCATTACTTAATTGGATTTATCCATAAGAATATTTGAGAGAGTTACTATAGAGATCTGTGTATTTGATTAATTTACTGTCATTAATCTGTTAAAAGGGAATAGAGCACTGAGGAAATGAAATAGGAAACTAACTTAGCGGGAATCAGCAGTGTAAAAATGGAAGCGAGTGGTGCAAAGGCCCAGAGAGTACATTTGGCCCCAGTACTGGGCAGGGCAGGAATATGATAGGACCAGATAAAACCCAGGCATCCCCATCCCATCCTAGAGCAGCAGAATAATTAGAGCAAACATTTATCAAGTGTTTGCTATATGCTAGGTACTAAGTATTTTACATTTATTCTCTCATTTAACCCTTTAAAACTGTGGGAAGTTGTAGGTTGTGTTATTACCCCCCACACCCCATCCCCATTTTACTAATGAAACAAATTGAGGCACAGAGAGGTAAAGAAACTATTTAGGGTCACATGGTTACTTGTTCTTCCATGTAATATAAATGCAGGAACTTGGAGAGCCTGCCTTGATGAATGAACCCACTGCTTCTGGGACCATGTCTGCTGTACCATACTTCTATCTTCTGGAGCATAGCCTATCTGGCAGGTCCCATGATCTTCATTTAAGTCGTTTAGTCTCTAGGTTGCTTCTCTGAAGTTCACTCTTAGAGGCTGGTGACTACAATACTAAAAATAACATTGTCCTAGAGAATATTTATAGTTTTTTTTCACTCTTCTTAAGTACAGACTATGCCTTATCTGGGAAATATTACTTATTTAAGGACTCTGTAGTTAGACATTTAAATGGTAGGGTTTGGTCGGTGGTAGTCAGTTCAACAGATATTTGCATGCCTCCAAAGTACTCTGCCATGCACTTGGTGCTGGGGTGAGAGATGTGATTACAGTATAGAAGTGTAAGAATGCTAAAATAAACATGATGGAGGGTGCGAGGTTAAGAAGAACTTCCCAGGAGAGTTAACATCTGAATTTGGTTTTGAAGGATGAATAAGAGTTTGCCAGGTAGGCTGCAGAATAATTAAATTAAGTTGTAATTGCTAGAGAGATGGACAGAGGCTTCCTTCTGATATTATTGCCAATGTGTCTAGATTCTTAATGTGGTAGAACAAGTTGTGAAATTTCCTTTTTTCCGCTAGTGTCTTAAAATGTCATTGGGATTCTGTGTCTCAGCAGTAGGGCTTGTCACGTAGGGATTTTGCTTTCGGCCAGTTTTAGGAGGGAAAAATTGCTACCCATTTAGCACTTGCAGGCTTGCTGCAACTTTGGGCAGACGTGAGTTTCCTGCTTATGTGGGGATGATAGTGTTCCCTAGCCTAGCTCCAGTTTAAGACTTTGATTGCAATGCTTGCTGAGACTTTTCTTCTCTTATATGAAAAGAGTAGATTGATTATTGTTTTCAAAAGGCATTTAGGGCTCTGGCTAGTGTGGCTCAGTTGATTGAGTGTTGTACCATGCACTGAGTGGTTGCTGGTTCCATTCCCGGTCAGGGCACATGCCCAGGTTGCAGGCTCAATCCCCAGTAGGGGGCATGTAGGAGGCAGCCAGTCAGTATTTCTCTCCCTCTCCCTTCCTCTCTCTCTCTAAAAAAATCAATGAAAACATTTTTTTTAAAGGTATTTAGGCATTCAGCCACAAACGTTAATTGAGCACTGACTTTTTTGGATGGAGGGTAGGTTAGGACCATAACATAGAAATTGGTTTTTTTAAGTATAACATACATTCAGTAAAGTAAAATGGATTTTTTTATATGTGTATATACCTTTGTAACGACCACCTTCAGATTAAGATAGAGAACATTTCCTCCCCCCCAACACTATTCTGACTTCTGTCACCAAAGATTAGTTTTGCCTGTTCTTGAACTCTATTTAAATGGAATCATACAGAATATATGTTTTGTATCTGGCTTCTTTTACTCAACTTTTTGATTATGAGATTCATCCAGATAGTCAGGGAACATGATTACCAGACACACTATTAGGAAGAGGCCCAGAATAATCACATATGAGTTACGTCATTGAAATTTAGTCTGAATTTATTGGTGGCATTCATTTATTCAGTACACATTTACAAGTACCATGCACGAGGTGAATTAAGATGAATAAGCTTCTGCCACCAAGGAGCTTTCAGGCTAATGAAGCAAATATCATTTTGGGAAGAATTTTTGAGGAAAACATTGATGTGTGGGGTCTTAGGCTGGAGCCATGGAAGAAGACCACTTTAGCAAATGGTTATAATGTATCATTGTGGAGTAGGCAAGGAATGGAAGTGAATTTTGGTGATTGCTGTGTAACTAAGGAAAAAGCGTCCAGTAGTGTTTTATGAGGTTAGATCAGGGGTGGGCAAACTTTTTGACTCGAGGGCCACAATGGGTTCTTAAACTGGAATGGAGGGCCGGAACAAAAGCATGGATGGAGTGTTTGTGTGAACTAATATAAATTCAAAGTAAAGGAGCGGAGGGGAGAGCAAGAGAACCGGATAGAACAGCCGGATCCGGCCCGCGGGCTGTAGTTTGCCCAAGGCTGGGTTAGATAAAACTTTAGATGCTTATTATGAATGTGTTCTTTGTTTTTTTTCCCAGTTATTGAGATGACTTGAGATGTCCCATTAAGCCATCAAAAATTTCCTAACGGTGGCTTTAGATGCAGCATCTCTTCTTTAGTCAGGGCATTTTGTAGCAAAATGTGTTCCTGGTAGTATCAGTTTGCTGAGGCTGCTATAACAAAATACTAGGAACTGGGTGGCTTACACAGAAATTTCTTTTCTTTTCTTTTTTAAATTTCTTTATTGATTAAGGTATTACATAGAAATTTATTTTCTTACAATTCAGGAGGCTAGAAATTCATGATCAAGGTGACAGGTTTGGTTTCTTCTGAAGCCTATGGATTTGGCTTGCAGTCCTTCTCACCTGTGTCCTTACTTGGTCTTTTCTGTGTGTTTTTGTCCTCATCTCTTCTTGAAAGGATACCAGCCATATTGGATTAGGGCCCATCCCCAGTGACCCCACTTTAACTTAGTCACATCTTTAAAGGCCCTATCTCCAAATATGTTCACATTTGAATTACTGGGAAGTAGAGCTTTGCTTCAGCATATGAATTTGGGGAGAGGAGGGTACACAGTTCAGTTCATAACACCATGTTTCAAAACCTACCATAACATTGTTGGACTGTCTGAAGTTGTTACCAGAGAAAAGCAGGGGCCACAACAGGGTCAAGATAAGCAGGGGCCACAACAGGGTATCAGACCAATGTCTGGCGGGACCCTTGTGGGGGCTGGGCTTGGTCTTAAAGTGCCATCTCTGTGTTCATAGTGTGTCATCTGTGCATACACAAACCTATGAGCCTTTGATAATATGTCTAACACTGTTAAGACTATGGTGTTTTATCCTCCTATATCAGTGGTTGGCAAACTGTGGCTCACAAGCCACATGCGGCTCGCGAGCCGCGGTTTGCTGCTCTGTTGACTAATGAGTTTGCTGACCACTGTCCTATATAATAAAAGGCCAATATGCAAATTATCCCCTCAACCCGGAGTTTGATCAGGGGGTGGGGCCAGCCGGCAAACTGCCCGCAGCCCTCCCCCCGGCTGGCCCTGCTCCCAATCGGCCCTCCCCCCGCCAGTCCCACCCCCATGGCCTCCGATCAGGACTGGGCGAGATGGCCCCCATCAGCCCTGATTGCTGGCCAGGCCGAGGGACCCCACCTGTGCACGAATTCGTGCACCAGGCCTCTAGTCTATACTAATAAAAGGGTAATATGCTAGTTAGACCAGGTTGACCAGACATCTTCCAGATGTCCAACTTCCTTCTGGACAAAGCCATGGTGGCGGGGGCCGAGGTAGAGGCAGTTAGGGGCGATCAGGCCGGCAGGGGAGCAGTTAGGGGGCAGCCAGGCCAGCAGGGGGGGCAGTTAGGGGACAACCAGACTGGCAGGGGGGCAGTTAGGGGGAAACCAGGCTGGCAGGGGGGCAGTTAGGGGGTGACCAGGGGGCAGTTAGGGGATGACCAGGCAGGCAGGGGGGGGGGCAGTTGGGGGCAACCAGGCTAGCAGGGGACCAGTTAGGGGGCAACCAGCCCGGCAGGGGACCAGTTAGGGGGCTATCAGGCCAGCAAGCAGAGGCAGTAGGGGCGATCAGGCCAGCAGGGGTGGGCAGTTGGGGGCAATCAGGTTGGCAGGGGTGGGCAGATAGGCGGCTATTAGGCAGGCAGGCAGGTGAGTGGTTAGGAGCCACCAGATTGCGAGAGGGATGTCCCGGATTGGGGAGGGTGCAGGCCGGGCTGAGGGACCCCCCCCAATCACAAATTTCGTGCACCAGGCCTCTAGTATTAATATAATACTTGTGTTATCTTTGACTTGCTTGGTTGTTTACTGAGGAATGAGGTCCTTTTAATGGATATTATCGAATCATTGTTAATTCTTTTAACAAGAAGGAACTTCATTGTTTGAAATGGGTCACAGTTCAAAAGTATACCCAGAATTTTACTTACTTTTTGAAGAAACAAAATTGTCATTTTCAAAATTCTTCTCTGTTTAGGACACTAAACAGTAGTTCTTTACCTCAGGCAAAGATGTTTAAATGTTTTAAATTTCCAAATTTTTCTTTTTTTAATAAATATATTTTTATTGATTTCAGAGAGAAAGGGAGAGGGAGAGAGAGATAGAAACATCAATAATGATAGAGAATCATTGATTGGCTGCCTCCTGCATGCGCCCCACTAGGGATCGAGCCTGCAACCCAGGCATGTGCCCTGACCAGGAATTGAACCGTGATCGCCTAGTTCAGTGGTCTGCAAACTGCGACTCTGTTGAATAATGAGTTTGCTGACCACTGGGATAGGGGCTTAATCACAAGGAACAACAACAGCCTGTAATTATTGGAATCGAGAGTCTAGGTCAGTGGTCAGCAAACTCATTAGTCAACAGAGCGGCAAGCCGCAGTTTGCCGACCACTGGCCTAGTTCATAGGTCAATGCTCAACCACTGAGCCATGACAGCTGGGCCAAATTTTTCTATTTTGTATTCATTCTGTTTTCTACCATTTTGTTCTACTTTTAGATTTGACTCTATTTGCTTATTTTGATAATTCATTACTTTTTTATTTTTTATAAATTAGGTAGTTAATACTATTCTAGAAAAGTGTTTTTTAATCCATAAATATGCTGACTGATTTGAAATTCTGTGTACCTTGGTAGAGCAGTCTGATGTTTTATTGGCACCTTCCATCTATGGAAATCCTTGAACAGCTGCTGTCATATTTTTTAGATATGTCTTCTGACTTTCTTAATCCTTCCTCCCTTCTTAATTAGAAATATTTAAATAAAATAATTCAGATGGTATCCTACCTCTAAGGGGAGAAGAGAGAGATGGGATTCAGAGGTAGAGTTGCATTGGGGAGTGGACACTCCCAGTGTAGTGTGCCTTCTTCTGATCTCTGTGTTTTAATTAGACTAGTGGCCTGGTGTACGAAATTTGTGCATGGGGCGGGGGGGGCGGGTTCCCTCACCCTGGTCTGCACCGTCTTCAATCGGGGACCCCTTGGGGACTCCTTAGGGATGTCCACAGGGATCGGGCCTAAACCGGCAGTCAGACATCCTGCTTGCAATCTGGGACCACTGGCTCCTAACCGCTCACCTGCCTGCCTGCCTCTTTGCCCCTAACTGCCTCTGCCTGCCTGCCTGATTGCCCCTAACCCCTCTGCCTGCCTGCCTGATCGCCCCTAACCTCTCTGCCTGCCTGATTGCTCCTAATTGCCCTCCCCCTGCTGGCCTGATCTCGCCCCCAACCGCTTTCCCCTGCTGGCCTGATCACCCCTAACCACCTCTGCCTCGGCCCCCGCCACTGTGGCTTTGTCCGGAAGGATGTCCAGAAGATGTCCAGTCTAATTAGCATATCACTCTCTTATTAGTATAGATTCTTTGAGTTGCAACAAACAGAAATTTAGGCCAAGTTAGTTTAGAAAAGTGGTGCAGAGTGGTTGAGTTATTGGTCCTAATTTTTGACTCTTGTAGTAGTATTTCACATTTATACCCTTGCCATAACCTCATAGTAGATGGAATCATGTCCCTACCCTTTGATTTTAGGCTTGGCCTTGTGAGTTGCTTTGGCCCAGGGGGTTGTAAGTGGACATGATGAGAGCAGAGGTTTGCAGGACGCTAATGCTGATTGGCTTGTCTTCCTGTGCTTTTGCCATCACTGTGAGAAGAGCCCTGAGTAGCTGTAGCCTTTTCAGGGTGGGCCTCAGGGTGAGGCCATAGAGCAGAGCCACACAGCAGACATGAAATTGAGCCAATCCAACTCAGATGCCTGAGGGAAAATTAAATGCTTCTTGTTCTAAGCCCTGAGATTGTGTGGTCTGTTGTTGCGTAGTATTATTGTGGCAATAGATGACTAATGCTGGGCAGCTCTAGGCCTTTAGTAGCAGGCTTTCTTGGATGGTCTCTCTTAGTACTTTGCCATTTACATGATGCCCAGTGGGTCTGCCCCACTCTACTCTTCTCACCCACTAGCTTCCTCATCCTATGTATTGCTCTCCTCTACTAGTACTTTACAGTGTCTGCCTACTTATATATTATGTTCTCTCTTAACTTTTCCATGATGTCCAAGGCCTCTTAAGAGTTCCTCCAGGCTCTCTCAACTTCATGACTTCTGAGCTTCTACTCCTGTTGTTTAATGCCTTGTTCTTTTGGTACTTTTCATTTCAGATTTTTGAGAAAGCCGATTTTGCCCAACAGGGTGTTTGTTCCCTGCCCCCAGAAATGTCATGTCCTCAGTTGTTGGCCTGTTTTTAGGCATTGGCTGCCCTTGGGTTAGGGGTCCACCTCTGGTCCAATTAGATGTGTTTGTGGGGGGGGTGTTGGTAGGGAGGGACATGTCTTGAAATACATGGGTGCAGTAACCTTATTAATAGAGGCTGTGAATGTGTGGAAGGCTTAGTGATAAGACAAGTCTTTTACACAGTGTTGTATTTCATCTGGGGATTTTAGTATTAAAGCTTGTGAGTGTCTGGGTTCATCAGTCACCAGAAGGGAAGCTTTTAATTTGGATTTTGCAAGCTTTTAATTTTCTGGGGCTGCATTCCATTTTTGTTTCTTAGTTCCAAGATATCAATCACACAGCATGAATTCTCAGGATGAATCTCTTCTAAGGGAAAATGTGAGGAAAGGGACTATCTACTGGAAGGAAAGCTTACTCATGCAAAACCTTCCAATGAGTTGAGAAGAAAATAAGTCAGCTTACTCTGAGGTTTTAGGCTATGTAGGCTTTACACAGCTTTTCTATATAGAGGAAGAGACTGGTCAAATTAAAGCTGGTTTATAACAGTTATAAGGTTGCTCTTAATTTTGATTTACCTTTAAGTATTTAATGTTTTGGGGTACTCTTATAAATGGTACTTTTAAAAAATGTTAATTTATAGTCCTGGCTGGGTGGCTTAGTTGGTTGGAGCATTGTCCCATACATCAAAAGGTTGCGGGTTCGATTTCTGTCAGGGCACATACCTTGGTTGTGGGTTTGATCCCTGGTCTGGGATATAACTAATTGATGCTTCTCTCCCACATTGATATTTCTCCCCCCTCCCTTCCTCCTCCTCCTTCCTCCTCCCTTCCCCTTCCCCCCTCTTTCTAAAAATTCATTAAAAACATATTCTTGGGTGAGGATTTAAAAAAAGTTAATTTATAGTTGTTCCTAGTATATAGAAATATAATTGACTTTTATATAGTGATCTTATATCCTATGACTTTATTAAAGTAATTTACAGTTCTAAAAGCTTTTTTTGTAGATTCTGTGAGATTTTCTACATTGATAGTTATGTCAAATAAAGACAATTTTATTTCTCCCTGTTTAACCTGTATTCCTTCTGTTTCTTTTTCATGTTTTATTGCACTGGTTAGGACCCCAGTATGAAATTGAATAGATGTGATGAGATTAGACATGCATGCCTTATTCCTGAGTTTAGGGGAAAATAATACAGTCCCATCAACTATATTTTTTTTGTGTGTCAGTGCCTTTTATCAGGTTTAGGAAGTTCTCTTTTGTTTCTAGTTTGTTGAGAGTTTTAAAAAAATTATAAATGGACTTTGGAATGTGTCAGATACTTTTTGTGTATCTATTGAAATGATCATGTGGGGTTTTTTCCCTTAGTCTGTGAGACAGGGAAAGACAGAAATATCGATCTGAGAGAAGCACATCGATTGGTTGCCTTCTGCATGAGCACTGACCAGGGCCTGGGCTGAGGAGGAGCCTGCAACCCAGGTACATGCCCTTGACTGGAATTAAACCTGGGACCTTTCAGTCAGCAGGCCGACGCTCTATCCACTGAGCCAAATTGGCTAGGGCACATTAATTGATTTTTGAATGTTGACTCTCTGTTGCATACCCAGGATAAATCCCACTTGGTCTTGATGTATTATCCTTTTAAATATTGCTGGATTCATTGTGATATTATAGTCCAATGGTCGGCAAACTCATTAGTCAACAGAGTGGCAGACCGTGGCTCGCGAGCCGCAGTTTGCCGACCACTGGTATAGTTGATCCTTGACCAACACAGGTTTGAACTGCCAAGGTCCATGTATACAGATTTTTTTTTTTTTCCCGATAAATACAGTTGGCCCTTTGAATCTGTGGGTTTTGCATCCACATATTCAACCAACCACAGTTCAAGTACAGTATTTTCAGTCTGCAGCTGGGAATCTATGGCTATGGGGGGGGGGGCGCTACTGTATGCATTGTTATGCCATCTATCTATAATAATAAAAGCGTAATATGCTAGTTAGACCAGACGGCCTTCCTTCCAGATGTCTTTCTGTCCTTCCTTCCGGACGAAGCCAGGGCCAGGGCTGCGAGGGAAGCCCAGGTCCCAGGTGCCTGCTGGTGGCCGGAGGGAGCGAAGCCCGGGTCCCAGTTGCCAGAGGGAAGCCGGTGCCCGCAGCTGGGGGAAGGAAGGCCTACTCTTGCACAAATTTTGTGCATTGGGCCTCTAGTTTAATATAAGGGACTTGAGCATCCACAGATTTTAGTATTCACAGGGTTCCTAGAACCAATCCTCCACCGCCCCCCCCCCCATGAATACTGAGGGCAACTATAGTTAAGTTTGGGGGGAGTCAAAAGTTCTATGCAGATTTTCAAGGGTCAACTGTATTTTGTTAAGAGTTTTAGTGTCAGTGTTTTGAACTTTGTCTTTAAACTATGGTTTCTTGTATTGCCATTGCTGGAGTTGGTGTTGGAGTATTGCTAGCCTTATAAAATGAGATAGGAAGTGTTCCCTTCTTTTCTATTTTTGATTAAGAACTTGAAAAAAAACTGCATGTAATCTCTGAGGTGTCTGGAAAATTCATTTATGCAAAGTATTTTTTTTTCTGATTATGCCTAGTAAAAGAAGTGTCATGTAGAAAAGTATTTGTTTTTGAATGAGTTGTCTTTAAAAGCCTTTATGGGATTATTAGCCATTTGTGAAATATTTTTATCTACATTGGGGCTTGCTCCAAAGTTAACAAAGTTCTAAGGTTACTTTGGTTGGAGATTATGGATCATGAATTCATGTAAGTCACTTGAATCCATGTAGGTTATTTATTCTCACTACTGTGATCACATATTATATTTCCTGTAATCCTACCTAGATGGCTGTTGTATAAATGTCAGTAGTAATATTTGACCTTATATAGTCATTATAGCTGGTCCTGATGTCACCCCCCTAGTTTTGCTGCTTTTCTGGGCCTGGAGCTGAAATACAACTGAGGCCTACATGTTACCTCTATGGAGGAAAGGTCACAGGGGTCTCAGCTGCATGGCAGCTATATGTCAAGGGAGGAAAGGCCATGCTGGGGGTGAGGTCTGGCACCAGTTTGCCTGTCACTAGGTCCCCCAGGGCTTTCCAACCCAGGTGAAGTGTATCTGGCTTTAAATTGCTCCGCCAATTTGTTCAGCTGTCTTCAGTTTTCCCATCCCATTTGCCAAGGAATTTTCCTAGCTTCTTACTATCCTGTACCTCATAAAGAATCGCACAGATTTAGTTGATAAAATGTTTTCATATTGTACAGTGGTTTGCACTTAGGCAGGCTCTTCTGTTTCCTGTAGAATAGAGTGCATAGCCTGGATGACAATAAATATGTCATTTTTCTTTCATTTATACCAAAGTAAAAACTTTGCTGAGTATTGTCTGTATTATGATTCTGTTGGTGTTTATTTTGTTTCCTGCTATTAGGTAGACTTTGTTCCTATAACTGTAAATTGCCCCAGAACACTTTTGTTCTTACAATTCAGAATTCAAATTGAAAACTTATTGAAAGTAGAAAAATAATTTAAACAATTATTTGCAGATATATCACTAAAGGTTTTATCTGTGTTTATCATATGAGTAATTTATATATTTTGTTCTCTTGTTTGTAATATTATCTGAAGGGTTCATCCATCTTGTGTAAATGTGCTCAAAAGGTCCACATGAATGATAGTTATATCAAGCTGTTTTAATTGCTTCCTTTTCACCCCATGGATGGATCAAATAAATCCATTCTCTGCTATAACCTGCCCTTTTTTTTTTTTTCCATATGGGCTTTCTTTTTTTAGACTGTTGTAATTTATCTACAGAATAGCTTTCTAACCTCTGCCCACACTCTGTGTTCCAACTAGAACATCTCCAAATTCTGACTTTTTACCGTTTTCATTTGCCTACAAGGCAGCTTGATGTAGTGCTCAGAGGGTTGAACTGGAACCCAGGAAATGTACTTCTGAGTAGCTTGTGAGCCTTTGGGCAACCAGGCAGCTCTCTTAGTTTCATTAATTTAAGATAAAAGGATTGCATTTCCTGAGCTTTAAGTTCCCTCCCTTCACTTTGTTGCACTTTTTTTTTTTTTTAAAAATATACAGTTATTGATTTCAGAGAGGAAGGGAGAGAGAGATAGAAACATCAATGATGAGAGAGAATCATTGATTGGCTGCTTCCTGCACACCCCCTATTGGGGATCGAGCCTGCCACCAGGGCATCTGCCCTTTGCTGGAATCAAACCCGGGACCGTTCAGTCCGCAGGCTGACACTCTGTCCACTGAGCAAAATGGTCTAGGGCTGTTGCAGTCTTACTGTTCCTTCAAATTTAGCCTGTTCAAAATAGAACTCATCCATCTCCTCTCCCCAAAGAGGAAGATTGAATAAATTGTACAAATACTACTACCTGAGTGAGTGTTACAGCCGTGGACAAACTACGGCCCGCGGGCCGGATCCGGCCCGTTCGGCTGTTCTATCTGGCCCGCGGAGCCGAAAGAGCGGAGGGTTCTCTTGCTCTCCCCTCCGCTCCTTTACTTTGAATTTATATTAGTTCACACAAACACTCCATCCATGCTTTTGTTCCGGCCCTACGGTCCAGTTTAAGAACCCATTGTGGCCCTCGAGTCAAAAAGTTTGCCCACCCCTGGTTCAGAACCTACATATCTTCACTCCCAAATCTACAGGTTTTAATCTTTCTTCACAGCATTACTGGTGAGACCTGTTGAGTTTGAATTGGAGTGTTATTGTAAAACCTTTGGTCTTCCCACAGATGGTTAGTTTGCATTTTCAGGGCTCTGATCCTTGAGTGCTGGACTGTCAGGAGATGTGATCGTTTTTGATCTGGATCAGTTGACATTATGGTGTGTAGGGTCTAATGACAAAAAAAGTATAATCAGGTTTTACTTTACAAGGTGATCATTTGAAAGCACTGATAGTAGTACCTGATTACTTGCTTCTACTATCCTTAATAGTGATTCTTACCGAGGAAGTTGAATTTTACCACCAGATTAGGAGTTAAAATTATTTTCTCTGATTGAAAAAATGAACTGGTAGTTAGAATTGATGTTTCTTCTGTATTATGCAAATGTGTCTCTTTCATTATTAAAATCAAAGTGTTTGGCTGAAGGATCTCAAAGCTCCCATTTACTTCTGATTCTGTGAATGCAGCATTGTTGAAATGTTTCTAGTCAGTGGAGAACTTCCTTAGTCTACACCAAACATGTCAAACTCGTGGCCTGCGGGCTGCACGCGGCCCACAACAAATACTTTTGTGGCCCAGCCAATATAACGGTATGTAAGAAATGTTTTAATAAAAATTTCATTACTTAATTTTTACAATATCCTGTTATACATAATTATTAATAACAAACTACAGTGTTCACTAATGACTGATTACTATAATTGTGTTGCATTAATTTCCCTTATGCGCCTTATGTGCAGGCGCACCATTTCTCTCCACTAATACTAGCAGTGAACATTTTAGCAGCCGATTGCCACGTCATTAGTCTTGTACTGACTTGTTTGGTGTGCGTAACAGGAAATATTTCGCTTTCAGAGAACAAGAAAAATAGGTTATTTGCGTTATGCTTATTAATTTGTGCAGTTATTCAGTGTCTGGTAAATTAATGCTCAAGAAAATATTAATTTTTATTAAAATGTTCTATTATTTCATGATAATGATTACTCATTTATTCCAGCCCTTTGTATTCAGCATGTCTCTATTGAAATAAACCTACGTTTCTATGAAAATTGAAGCTTTTGTTTTTTTGTGGCCCACATAAACTTAAACCTTGTTTATTTGGTCTGTGTTAGCCTTTGAGTTTGACATGCTTGGTTTACACTTTTATACTATCTCAGGCACAACAGATTCTAGTAAGGAATTATACAAACACAAGACGAAAGTTAGTTTAAATAACCAGAGGAAATTAATTCAGTTAGTAAAAAGCATTGTTATGCAGTTGACCAATAAAAAGCCTTTCAAAATGGGGTTTTCTAAAACTCTTGATTCAGTAACAAGAGTTTACTAGGTTATTATTACACTTACTGCTATGTCTTCTCATAGAGAAGGATTAAAATCACTACTCTTGATTTGTTTTTTGGCTTGCATCACCCACATACAGAGTATCACAGCTTTCACTATAATACATTAAGTGTTTAAAACACTTGTTTTTAGGAGCAAAGTATTTAAGTTAATGTTGGTGGTGGTAGTGTACTTTCCAGCCAGCAAAAGAGAGCTGCCTCAGTTTGGAAGTTGACAGTACTATGCCTTCTCACTAGTAATGTTTGGCTGTTATTTCAATTTAGGCATCTACATTTTTGGAGAGAACAGTTTTTAGTCCAAGCCTGATATATATCCCTTACACCGGTATGATCCTTCTCTTTTGACCCTCCCCCATTGATAAATTTATTTGTAATATTAATATATTTAATTTATTGATTAAATACTGTACTAGAAATTAGCTATATAGTAGTAGTCAAAATAGATAGGTTCCCTCCCAAAATATAAATAAATTTAAAAAATAGAAAAAGCATTAACAACAAAATAAATAAGTAAAAATAAATGAAAAATTTAAAAAAAATTATAAAAAAAACACCCAAAATGATGGGAAAAAAAAAAAAAAGATAGGTCCCTATCCTCATGGCCACTCTTTGTCTTACAGATGTGAATGCTTTTGACATGTACTTATGAAATTAAGGTGGTATGTTATCTCTAGCCTGTAGTAGAGAGCATCAAAGATCAATCTATGCAGCTCATCCAGTGTGGCTTAGTGGTTGAGTGTCTACCCATGAGCCAGGAGGTCAGGGTTGGATTCCTGGTCAAGACACAAGCCTGGGTTGCAGACTCTCTCCCTCTCCCTTCCTCTATCTGAAATCAATAAAAAGAAATTATATATATATATATATATATGTGTGTGTGTGATATATATATATATATATATATATATATATATATATATATAATGTTAATCTTAAAAATAAAAAAGGGCTAGAAGATAAAGCTTGGGAAGTCTTCCAGAAAACAGAACACAAATAAAAACTTTTTTTTTTTGAGAGAGAGAAAATGAGAGGGATAGCTCAGGAGGTCCATCATTTAAATATAGTAATAATATGAGTTCCATTAAAAGAAAGCAATAGGGAGGGAATTGTGAAGAAATAATATAAGAGGATTTCTGAGAACTAAGGCAAGAATTTCCAGATTGTGAAAGAATCCACCAGATGCCTAGTCTCATAGATGAAAATAGCCCCAAGGCACATCATTGTGACTAGATGATCCTGAGGGGAGGGGCGGGGAAGGGGAGGTTATATATACAAATGATCAGGGATCAAAATGGTTCAGATTCCTTAACAGAGATGGTGGAAGGAACTACTAGACAGTGGCACAATGCTCTCAAATTGTAAGGAGTAATCAATCTCCAACCTGTGATTTGCTACCTACCTATCAAGGTAGAATGGAAACATATTCAGACATGACAGTCTCAAAAACTTACCTCTCATTCATACATTTCCCAGAGGGTTACTGGACATTGTGATTCACCAAAATGACAGTAAACCTAGAGAGATGAAACATAAGAGCCCACTCTTGAGAGGCACAAGAAGGATGATAATGAGTAGTCCTAGGAAGATGACTTTGAAGCAGGTTAGACAGAATAAGACTCCAGATACAGTGATCCAAGGGAGAAAAAAAATTTTTAAGGTTTTGGGGGAGCATTCTAAAAAATGAGGTACTATCTATTTTTAGGGGGAAAATACCAAAAAAAAAAAGAAAGAAAACTTTAGAATAGTATAGTTCATGGCTTAACTGTGAATTGAATATTGATTTAATAATGGTGATAATAACTATATTGGAACGATAACATTTCATCTTCCATTGCAGGAGCTGGCTACCTGTCTTTGTAAATATTTATTGGAACGTTGGAACGCATGTTGTTCATGGACTGTTTTTGTGAGGCAGTGACAGAATTGAATAGTTACAGCAGAGACCATATGGCCTGCAAAGCCTAAAATATTTATTACCTGGCTTTTCATAAGAATATTTGCCAACCCCTGTTTCATAGGAAGAAGCCAATAGAATAATGTTTAAAATTGGGGGGGTGTAATAGCATATTAGCATCTTTTAAAAAATATTATGGAAAGTAGCAGAAGGAACAGCTAAAGATCAAATGATTATCTTTGGGAAGAGTGAATCAGGAATGGGGAAGAATAGAGTCAGGGGATTATTTTGTTGTTGTTTGTTTTTGGTTTTTTTTTGTTGCTCCTCACTCGAGGATATTTTTCCATTGATCTAGAGAGGGAAAGACTGAGAGAAACATCCATGCGAGAGAAACACATTGGTTGCATCCTGCACACGAGGGCCTGAGCCGGGGAGGAGCCTGCAACCCACAGTACGTGCCCTTGACCGGAATCGAATCTGGGACCCTTTGGTCCGCAGGCCGATGCTCTATCTACTGAGCAAAACTAACTAGGGCTTAAGTTTTATATTATTGAATTCTTAAGCTAAGTACATGTATTTGAAAAGTCTGAATGAAGAATGCTGAGAAATTTGATTGAACAAGAAGAACAGAATAAACAAGAAAGGAAAAAAAGATACAGGCCACCAGTTATGAAGAAAGCAGGAGCTCAAAGCCTTTCCTGTAAACAGGCTTTCTCGTCTATTCTTATGTCCCATTTTCTCATTTATTCATTCATTCCATAGATTATCATTTCAGAGTACAAATGTCAGGCCCTGAGCTCAATTCTGCAGAACAGAGTTCCTTCCCAGAGACACTTAACAGCTAATGGCACACACAGAGAAAAGATGGTATCTCGAGATGCTTTCATGGTTTACAGAAGGCCAGTAAGGCATCCTGGACCTCAGCTATGAAGGATAAGAGATGGGAGAGGAAGGACACTGGAAGAATTTCCCAGATGGAGGCATAGCCTTAACAAAGACCTGAGTGAATAGGGCTGGTTTCAGAGTCTGCAAGTATTTACTGTAGTTGGATGGATGGCAGAAGGTAACGTCAAAGCTGTAGATAAGGACCAGAGGCCAGATTTCTTATATAGGGCTCTGTGCTATAAGCAATTTGTATTTTTTTTTTTTGAAGACACTAAAGAGATTCAATCAGATTTTATTTATACTGTAAGAAAACGTACTCTTGCCCTCGCCGGTTTGGCTCAGTGGATAGAGCGTCAGCCTGCGGACTCAAGGGTCCCGGGTTCGATTCCAGTCAAGGGCAAATACCTTGGTTGCGGGCACATACCCAGTGGGGAGTGTGGAGGAGGCAGCTGATCGATGTTTCTCTCTCATTGATGTTTCTAACTCTCTATCCCTCTCCCTTCCTCTCCGTAAAAAATCAATAAAGTATATTTAATAATAATAAAAAAAAAACACGTATTCTTGGTGCAGTGAGGGTAATGGGATGAAGATAGAAGGCATGAGGAGTAGAGGCTATTTCAGGTTAGAAGAAGACAAATGTGGGAATAAAGCAAAGAATTGGACTGGGGAGGAAACAAGGGATTCAGGAATTATATAAGAGTTCAGGGAAAAGGAAGGAGTTAAGATGTCAATTCTGGGCTGGGGGACACAGGAGCAGGTGTATATGTGTGTGAAGGTAGTATGACCAGCAGGGGGCAGACGCTCAATGCAGGAACTGCCCCTTGGTGGTCAGTGCGCTCCCACAGCCAACCTCCCACGGCCATCTGGCATCTGTTCCTTCTGCGCCTGGCCCGGCGACGGTTGCCTCCTTTCCCAACCCTGCTGGGGCCTTTGGGCCCCAGGCTGGGATGGGGAACCTGAGGTGGGTGGCAGCAGACACGGTCCCTTTCCCAAAGGGACCGAGGGCCGGCTCCCTCCTCAGGGCCAGTGGCCAACCTCCTGTGCCCCGTCCTTCCCCCTGGCTGGCAGGCCCTGATCAACCTGGCTCTGATTGGCCCTGATGACCGGCCAGGCCTAGGGACCCCACCCATGCACAAATTCGTGCACCAGGCCTCTAGTAAATTTATAATAAGCTAGACATAATGTCAGGTAGTAACAAGTACCAGGAAGAAAACTAAATTAGGGCCCTAACTGGTTTGGCTCAGTGGATAGAGCATCAGCCTGCGGACTGAAGGGTCCCAGGTTCGATTCCGGTCAAGGGCATGTACCTTGGTTGTGGGCACATCCCCAGTAGGGGGTGTGCAGGAGGCAGCAGATCGATGTTTCTCTCTCATTGATGTTTCTGGCTCTCTGTCCCTCTCCCTTCCTCTCTGTAAAAATCAATAAAATATATTTAAAAAAAAAAAAAAGAAAACTAAATTAGGGTAAAAGATAGAGAGTGAAGTTGGGGCTGGGGGCTGGGGGAGGTGTATTTTCCCATGGGATGGTTAGGGAAGGCATCACTGATTAGGTGACATTTGAGGAAAGACTAACTGCAAAGTATCCCAAGGTAGCTGAGAAGTGGGAGAGGATGGATCCCAAGTACTGATGCAAGGGTTAGTTGTCCTCAGGAGAGAGGGCCACCTTCTTCTGACATTGGAGGAAGCCCATAAGGTCAGGCAATACTAATGTTCACCACGTGACAGCCACTATAGATTCTCATACCTTTTAATTCTTAAACCCTTTGAGGTAGTTATTGTCAGCATTTTGCAGGTGAGGGGGAAAAGTCTGGAAGAGGTTTTACCTGGCGAGTCATTATTAGAGCTTGGATTTACCCTCTGCTTCTTGACACTTCAAACCCTTGCTGTTATCCTCCTGTAGAGTGCTCCAAGCCTAGCAAAAGACATAGATAAATTTGTCCAGTTTGTGGAAGGTGATGGAGAACTGATAAGCTGAAGGATATCTTGCCCATTACACCCTCTTTGTGGTCAAGAATGACTGTCAAGAGTCTTGGTAAGAGGTGGTTGGAGAGGGTTTACTGGTAAGCAAGTTGGTGTTCCCCAAGACCTCACTGCCTTCTTGAGTAACTCTTCCCAAGTGAGTTACTGTTCTTCATGTCCCTTTCCTATTCCCTTCTAACATCCCACCCTGTAACAATATGGGATTGCATTATTTGTGCCTGCTGATGTTAGAGTAGTTCTCAGGAACCAACCTTGAGGTTGAGAGTGGGCATAGATTATAAAAGTATATGTTCATTATGGAAAATTTGAGGTGTATCTGTTTTTTACAGTTGCTTTCCACATACTCTTTGTCCCAAAGGGCCTGACAGAGTGGAAGGGACGGGGGCCTGTTAACAGCAAAGTTCCCCATCCTCCCTGACGTCCTCTGCTGTCTCCTTGAATATAAAGGACCATGGTAGCGGTTTGCTGTGTGTGTGCACTTGTGTGTGTGTGTGTGTGTGTGTGTGTGCATAAACACACACTCTTGTAGTGAAATAGACCAGGGCAACTGAGAGGCATTGTTAGGGTGGCAGAGTTCTCAAGGTATAGTAAATGTAAATTCTGTGAATGAATGGTGGAAGAGTGTGTACCTGTTTTATTATTTTTAACTAGAGGCCCGGTGCACGAAATTCATGCAAGGGGGAGGGTCCCTCAGCTTGGCCTGCACCCTCTTGCAATCAGGGACACCTCGGGGGATGTCCGACAGGGATAAGGCCTAAACTGGCAGTCGGACATCCCTCTCGCAATCCGGGACCCCTGGCTCCTAACCACTCACCTACCTGCCTGATTGCTCCTAACCACTCTGCCTGCCTGATTGCCCCTAACCCCTCTGCCTGCCTGACTTATTGCCCCTAACCACTCACCTGCCTGCCTGATCGCCCCTAACCACTCTGCCTGCCTGCCTGATCGCCCCTAACTGCTTGCCTGCCTGCCTGATTGCCACTAACCACCTCTGCCTCGGCCCCCACTGCCACGGCTTCATCTGGAAGGACGTCAGGAATGACGTCTGGAAGGTCGTTTGGCTGTTCGGTCTAATTAGCATATTACGCTTTTATTATTATAGATTGTCCATAACGGCACCAAGGAACTTGAAATGGCACAAGCACTGTTGGCAGAATTTTTGAAATGGAGAGAGACAGTAATAATAACTTTCAAAACGTTCTATTTGAAACCTGGCACCCACCCATTTTTCTTAAGGGAAGCAACATTAGGTGGGTGAGAGTAAGAAGGAATGGGAATTTTATATTGCTTTCTTGTTACATTATTAGCTTATCTTCTTGTGAAGGTAATTAAATGCTATATTCATACAAAAGCACTGAAACGCAGTGAGGAAGAGAGCAGGAGTCCTACCAGTTTTCATATAATTCAGAAGTTACACACATTTTCCCCCCTGCTGACAAATTTCTTGGTTTGCCCACACAGTCTGTATTATGTTCTAATTAAGTTGTGGGATGCTGAAGTTACTGTTTAATTTGTTACTTATTGAGCCAGAAAAATTTAATCACAACTTTTGAGCGATGGCAACGCAGCAACCGAGGCTGCAGAGCCATTTCCAGTGTTGTGCAGAAGTATAGGCTTTAGTGTGCATCTATTCATCCACTCCTGCAACATAAAATTTCTCCTTACAAAAAGGTTATGTAGTTTTGTATTTTTTAAATGTGCACCATAAAAGAGGTAAAAAAAATTAGAGGTAATTTAAGAGAGAGTGCTTTGTAAATCATTAGTTATTATTTGTAGAAATAAAAGTCATTCAACACCTATTGATGTTGTTGATGACATCCGTTATGTTGTGGAGTGGCAGCATGCTGGTGTGTGACAGTCCATCCGGGTGCAATAAATGATTTCACAATAATAACATGAGGTTTGCCAAAGATTGTTTTCAGTGAACTAGAGCAGTTGCATCACTCCCACTCACTCGGAATTCACACACACACACACACACACACACCCATCAAAGTATGGGGTGGGGTTATCTGTACAGCATGAATATCGCTGAAGGTGCAGGTGGCAATATCTTACATGTGAACAAATTGGGGTAGGGGGAATATTTGGTTTCCTCGATCTCTTTTTCCTCCAAGTCTTCTTTCTTTGCTGAGTAATCTAATTCAAGCCATACTGAGTCAGTCCCACCTCTTTCCGAGTCATTCAAACCTGTGTTCTCTGATCTTCTCAGGCCCTATGATAACACAGGCCCAAGGAGTGGTGATCCTGTGTGATCTCTGTGCCTGTGTGATCTCTGTGCCTATGTGATCTTCGTGGCTGTCTCCAGTGTCAAGCTTTTATGTCACACTTCCACCTACCTCATCCCTGAGCTCCCGCTAAGGCCCAGGTTTATTTCCTCCTAACTTGTGGAATTGGCAGAGAAAAGGACTGCAATAGTTTACATATCTCATGGCACATTGCCCGAGTGCTCTTCAGAAAGCTTGAAAGAATTAAAAGTGCCATTAGCAATGATAAGTTGGACCTGGTTTCCTCACATTCCTGGCAATGTTGTGGCCCTACTTATTTGCATGCTAGTTTGTGGTACTTCATCGGAAATTGTTTTTTGTTTTATGTGTGTTTTTGCGGTGAAGGAAGCTTTATTCAGTGCAAAACAGCTCAATTGTGATACAGCGTGGCTGTAGGACAGCTCTGCTCTGCTCCTCCATGCTCTGCTCTGCTTTGTGCCAATCTGCTTTGCCCTGTGCTGGTCTGCCATGGTCTGCTTCACTCTGCTCTGGCGAGACATCTTCAGTGTTTCAGCTAAGTCCAGAAGACGCAGTCTTTATTCTTTGGTGGAAAGAAAGTGCGCTTGGAAATTGTGTTTTTGATGTCTCTACTGCATTATACTTATTCTTTTATATATTAAGAAGTAATTTTTGCCCTGGCTGGTGTGGCTCAGTTTGTTGGAGCATCATCTGGTACACCAAAAGGTGGTAGATTTGATTCCTGGTCGGGGTACATATCCAGGCTGCGGGTTCGATCCCTGGGCAGGGTGCATATGGGAGGCAACCGATTGTGTTTTTCTCTTTCTCCCTCGATTGATGTTTTTCTCTTTCTCCCTTGACTGATGTTTTTCTCTTTCTCCCTCTCCCTGTCATTCATTCTCCCCTTCCCCCCATCCCTCTCTGTAAAAAATAAATTTTTAAAAAAATTTAAAGGAATTTTTATTAGCATTGGTGAAATTTTTCTTTATTTTTTAAATGATTGATTTCATTTTGTTGGGCAGAATTTTGAGTACATATGTCTGATTAAAATATATATCCTGTTTTATTAGCTGGATTTATTTCTCAAACTTTCTTCATTTCAGAATTTGTGACAGTTTGTAACTGTTGAGAGTGGTTTTCTGGGATCTGATAATTTAAAGTTGAGAAATAAAGGAGATAAACTCGTACTAATGTAATTTACCTAGAACTCCACTAGTGAAGATTGAGGGGTAAAATTCATTTAACTATCTTGATTCAGAGCACTTACCATTTCTCTGGTATTTATAGTTTTCTTAAGGTGAATAATTGTTCCATCAATTGCTAATCCTCGCTGTGATTCTTAGAAACATCCCTTACTAACCTGACTTTCCTTTTCCAAATTCCTCTCTGCCCTCCTCCCTTTCCCCTCTAGGCCAGTGGTTGGCAAACCGCGGCTCGCGAGCCACATGCGGCTCTTTGGCCCCTTAAGTGTGGCTCTTCCACAAAATACCATGTGCGGGCACGCACGTACAGTGCAATTGAAGGAGTACCCTAATTAAGTTAATAACAATGTACCTACCTATATAGTTTACGTTTAAAAAATTTGGCTCTCAAAAGAAATTTCAATCGTTGTACTGTTGATATTTGGCTCTGTTGACTAATGAGTTTGCCGACCACTGGTCTACATTGACAACACCCACTTTGAAGCTTGTTACTACTTTTTTGTGAGTACCAATATCCTGGCAACGTTTTAGGGTCCTTTTTATAGAAAATGCCTCTGACTCCTGGAGTAAAACACACACCACTAAATATACAGATATTAAACTGATAAACTGTAATTGTGGCCCTAAGGATGCTTGGAATCACAAGTCCTTCATTTTTCATCAAACATACCATGAACACAGAAAATGGGGCCATCTCACTTTCAAGTTCTGCTTAATTGCCTACAAGACACATTGATTTGGGTATGAGAAATAATCGTGAACATAAGGATAATTATGTGCCTCTGATGGTTTCCTGAGGGTATAGTATTCTGTAGCTCTGTAGGATGTTTAGGAAATCAAAGTACATAATAAATATGAGGCAGTGTCTGTCTGGGCTAGAGTGGGCAGCTGAGACTCTCTGACCTGTTTGTACACTGTTTGTATATGAGGAAGGTGAGTGCTTCAGACCCCAGGCAGTACAACTAAATTCCAGGTTTCCTAGACTAGGATTGTTCCTGTTCCCCCTGATGCTCAGTGCACCTCCAAGACCTCTAAAGCCACTTGCTGGGCTCTTATTATTATGATGCTCTAAAGTCATTTATTTATTTATTTTTAAAAAATATTTTTATTGATTTCAGAGAGGAAGGGAGAAGGAGGGAGGGAGAGAGGGGGGGAGAGGGAGAGAGAGAGAGAGAGAGAGAGAGAGAGAGAGAGAGAGAGAGAGAAAGAGAGAGAGAGAAAGAAACATCAATAATGAGAGAGAATCATTGATTGGCTGCTTCCTGTACGCCTTCCACTGGGGATTGAGCCCACAACCTGGGCATGTGTTCTGACCAGGAATCAAACTGTGACCTCTTGGTTCATGGGTTGACATTCAACCACTGAGCCACATTGGCCAGGTTCTAAAGTCATTTATGAGGAAAATGTCAATGTCATCAAGGGCATTGTGGTTGGAAATGGGACTTAAGTACTGGGTAGCATAAAACCAGTCATTTAAAAAGTCATATGAGCCCTAGCTGGTTTGGCTCAGTGGATAGAGCATTGGCCTGCAGACATAAGGGTCCTGGGTTCAGTTCTGGTCAAGGACACATGCCTGGGTTGCAGGCTTGATCCCCAGTGGGGGGCATGCGGAGGCAGCTAATCAATGACTCTCTCTCATTATTGATGTTTCTATCTCTCTCTACCTCTCCCTTACTCTCTGAAATCAATAAAATATATTTAAAAAAATAAAAAGTCATATGAAATATTGGAATGGAATTTATTTTGTCAAGTAATATATACACATGGTTTCATCAAATAATACAGGATTGCATATTATAAAGTGCAAGCTTGACCTTTCCTACCTCACCAATTCCTCTCTCACTTTTTCTTTCTTTTTTTTTTTTTGGTTAATCCACATCCGAGTATTTTTTTCATTGATTTTTTTTTTTTTTTTTAAGAGAGAGTGAAAGGAGGGAGGGATGGAGGATGGGAGAGAGAGAGAGAAACATCAATGTGAGACAGACACATCAATCGGCTGCCTCCTGCACACGCCACGACCAGGGCCAGTGTTGAACCTGCAACCCAGGTATGTCCCTTGACTGGGAATTGAACCCTTGACCCTTTGGTGTGCCAGCTGAAGCTCTAACCAGTTAGAAACACTGGCCAGGGCTCACTTTTCAAAAGAAATAATTTAAACCCTTTTAACTCTCATTTTTATTGTGTGTATTTGTATTTTGTGATTTATCAATTACTGATATTATTTATTGATTTTCTTTCAAAGGAAATGAGAGCTTAGCTTATTTCTATCCCCTATCTGGAGAAATAAATTAGGGTTTGGGATAGAATTGGGTAGCACCAGGGATATACTAAGGACTCTAGGTGTTGTTGGACTAGAAGACTACTGATTACAAATGTTCTGTAGAAGTATTCTTTTCTTTGTTCTGTGTATTCCTGAGATAATCTAAAATATCTTATTTTGGATTTTATCAGAATCTTTGCCTTTTTTTATATTTTACAGAAATAAATATCTTCCTTCAATAGATGATAATGAAAATACAGAAGAAAGAGAAACAGGTAGGTGATGTTACTTACCTTTTTTATTTTTTTAGTTAATCCTCATCTGAGAATATTTTTCCCATTGATTTTTAGAGAGAGTGGAAGAGGGTTGGGGGAAGGAAGAAAATGATGTGAGAGAGACACATTGATACGTTGCCTCCCACATGCACCCTGACCTGCAATGGGGATTGAACCTATAACCTAGATATGTGCCCTTGACGGGGAATTGAACCCAAGGCCCTTTGGTGCATGGGCCGACACTCTAACCACTGCTCTGGCTGATTTCACATGTCTTTTAAGTGAATGCATCCAGCATACACTAGTGCTTTCTTAACAAAAGGGAGAGTCGGCAGTTTTGACTCCTATCTTAGGCTCTGGTAGTTACCCTGCTGCCTTTGTTTCCCATTCTCCATGTCGTTACTGAGAGCTCTGTTCTGAGTGACTTAATATATGGGTTTCTAAGTTTTTATAAAGAGCAATGTGATCAATTATTTATATGTTTATCACTTTTGGTGTTTGGCTAAAATAAAAGGATTCTCATTTATAAATTCTGTGGAAGTTTCCTTCTAGAGAAAACATTAACTATTTGGTACTTGGTTTCTGCAAGAGAGGGGAGTTGATAAAAAAAAAAAAAAAATGGCCTCAGTGACTGATCCTGCCAGGATCTTTTTCCTTAGTTGGTACTTCTATGCTCCAGGTGGTTACATATTTAAAGGAACCCAGAGACCTCAACCAGTGAGGCTCAGGGAGGTGAGATGGGGGGACCTGCTTCTGTCTCTTGGAAACAGGCTATCTCTCATGGGCTGGTTTTCCTTTTATAGAATCAAATGGCCACCTGGTAACTGGGGAGTTCTGAATTCCTGCCCTTCACCTGCCCCCTGTGCAAATACGTTGCGTGGGACCAGCCAACTTTCCTCTCCACTCTGCTCCTAAGCAGCAGTGACCAGTTAGATAAAGGGCAATTTAGGGATTTGGTTAAAAGGACTACCTTCTGGTCTGTCCTCAGTGGATAGGTCCTTGTGAAACCAAAACAAACGACTTGTTTTGGGAAATTAATTGACTCATCTGCTGCCAATTCTTAACCGGAAGAGCAGTGATTAAATACTTTCTACACACTGATTTCTTCCTGTCTGGCCCTATGGGGTGTCAGCTGGTAGACAAACACCATAGGGAACGCAGTTACATCTGTCAGGCATTTATCCTATGGATATACTTAGACAGGTATGCAAAACTGTATATACAGGGCTTTTCATTGCTGCTTTGTTTAGAATAGCAAAACTGGAAAGACTTACATGTCCCTCAAAAAGGGGACTATTTGCCCTGGCCGGTTTGGCTCAGTGGATAGAGCATTGGCCTGCGGACTCAAGGGTCCCAGGTTTGATTCCAGTCAAGGACATGTACCTTGGTTGCGGGCACATACCCAGTAGGGAGTGTGCAGGAGGCGGCTGATCGATCTTTCTCTCTCATCGATGTTTCTAACTCTCTATCCCTCTCCCTTCCTCTCTGTAAAAAAAAATCAATAAAATATATTTTTTTTAAAAAAGGGGAACTATTTAATCATAGCATATCCACCTAGTGGAATATTATGCTGGTGTTAAAAAGAACACGTTATTGAAGAGAGCCCCCAAACCCTCAAAACAATTGGCATATTTAATTTTTAAGACATTCTTTAAGGCAGCGGTCACCAACCTTTCAGACCTCAAGGTCCGTGGACCACTAGTTGGTGACCACTGGGTAAGCTTTTAGTTTAATAAAAACATTCTTTACCAGAATTACCCCCAAATGAATTAGAATTTCTTTCTTTTGAAGTTTTACTTGTTCATATTAAGATCTTTGGTATGTCAGCCAGCTATTGAGTAGCCTTAGTTAGAGGGGTTTTCATTTTAGACTTCACAGTAATATTGATGAACAGGGCAGCATTTTTATTTAAAAGTTAATATTAGCTGTGGTAGAGGAGCAAGTTAATTAAGTGAAGACATTTTCAGGAGGAATTGATTCTACTCCTCCTATAGCACTGGTGATAGGCCATACTGATGATTGAACCACAAGAAGTTTCAGAGCATGAAAACAGAAAATTATGATCATGCTAAAGCAATCCTCAGATTTCAGGACCGAGCATATGTGTAGAGAGTTCATTGCCTGACAAAGAGGTACATACCTCGGTTGCAGGCTCCCAGCCCTGATCAGGGGCATGTGGGAGGCAACCAATCGATGTGTCTCTCTCATGCATGGGTGTTTCTCTCTGTCCCTCTCCTTTCTACTCTCTCTAAAAATCAATGGAAAAAATATCCACGAGTAAGGATAAAAAAAAGAAACAAAAAACCTATACTGTTGCCCGACTGGCATGGCTCAGTGCTTGAGCATCAACCTGTGAACCAGGAGGCTATGGTTTGATTCCCGGTCGGGGCACACACCCGGGTTGTGGGCTGTAACCCCAGGAGGGGGGCGGGCATGCAGGAGGCAGCCAATCAGTGTTTCTCTCTCATCATTGATCTTTCTATCTCTCCCTCTCCCTTCCTCTCTGAAATCAATAAAAATATTTTTAAAAACCACAAAAATACCACACCATTTCTGGTGGGTTATTGACAGATAATAAGTTTATAATTTTTATTACTAACATCTGTCTTTTGGGGAAAATCCCCCTTTTTATCATTGACTAATTGTGCTACATTTTGTGGGTTTCCCTTCCCCCTCTAGTATGTCCTAGCCCTGCCACTGCCTAGGAATCTAACCATGACAAATTTCTTCATCTATTTGAACTAATGGTCTTTTTTTAAAAAAATAAATCTTTATTGTTGAAATATTACACATGTCCCTTTTTTTTCCCATTGCCCGCCCCCCAAAGCCTTCACCACCGTATTGTCTGTGTCTATGGGTTATGCATATATGCATATGAGTTCATTGGTTGATCTCTCCCCCACCTTCCACCCTCCCCTGCCTTCCCTCTGAGGTTTAACAGTGTGCTTGATATTTCTATGTCTCTGGATCTATTTTTGTTCATAAGTTTATGTTGTTCACTAGATCCCACATATGAGTGACATCCTGTGATACTTATCTTTCTCTTACTGGCTTATTTCACTTAGCATAACGCTCTCTAGTTCCATCCATGATGTTGCAAATAGTAGAGTTCTTTATTACAGCTGCATAATATTCCATTGTATAGATGTACCACAGCTTTTTAATCCACTCATCTACTGATGGGCACTTAGGCTGTTTCCAAATCTTAGCTATGGTAAATTGTGCTGTTGTGAACATAGGGATGTATATATTCTTTCTAATGGGTGTTCCTGCATTCTTGGAATATATCCCTAGAAGTGGAATCCCTGGGTCAAATGGTAGTTCCATTTTTTAATTTTTTGAGAAAACTTCAAACAGAGGCTGCACCAGTCTGCATTCCCACCAACAGTGTATGGGGTCCCCTTTTCTCCACATCCTAGCCAACACTTGTCGTTTATTGATTTGTTGATGATGGCCATTCTGACAGGTGTGAGGTGGTACCTCATTGTCATTTTGATTTGCATCTCTCGGATGATTAGTGACTTGGAGCATTTTTTCATATGCCTTTTGGCCTTCTGTGTGTCCATTTTTGAACTGATGATCTTATTTGTGAAATGAGGGATAGACTAGACAACTATTTATGATTCCTGGGAGTGGAATTGCTGGGACATCAGTTAGGTATATGTTTAGTTTTATAAAGAAGTATCTGAGTGTTTCCAAATATCACATGTAACATTTCTAACTTTACGTGATCATGTGGGTCTGGTGTCCCAGCAGATGTTATGATTCCCAGGGATGGCATAAAATGCTTAATGAAATGAGCATTGGCTTTTGGCCAGAGGATTAATGTCCAAGCTCCTCACTCATTAGTTGTATGCCTCCGGCATATCACTTAACATCAATAATCTTCTATTTCTTTCTATATAAAATGACCTCTTTATAGTAAGTAACCTTATAGGATTGTTGTGAAGACTAGAGATAATCATGAAGCATGCTATGTGTCCAGTAAACGTTAGCTGCGCTATTGTTATTGCAAGTTCCCTTGAATTGAATATCCATTTGCTTCCATCTGCCTCAGCTTCATTGGAGAGCCTATCCCTCAAAAGAGAGACCTTGACATAAGGTATGAGTTGAAGAGAGGATCCCACTTTCACCTACAGAGACCTGCTTTACTGAAATCTGGTCTTTATAATGTATTGTTTTAAAGGCCTCTTTAATAAGCAAATCTGTATCTCTTGCTTTTTTAGTGTGTTCACCTTCACATGCTAAGCAAAAACTTCCTTCCTGAGGGCCCTGTGTCCCTGGCACAGAATTTAGTAATACCAGGGATGGTTATGCACTAACAGGATCCGAACTTTAACTGGGCACCTGTTGCTGCACTGTTGGGTTTCTTGTTGCCTTGTATTTTCTTTTCTTCTTATTGTAGTAAAAAACACATAACAAAATTTACCATTTTTTAAGCATTTTCTTGTATTTGATTTTAAATTCCTTTTAAGTTTCTTTAGCTCCTCCTTTTCCTAAACCACGCAAGTACTGAAATCAGTAGTTACCCTGAATTGTTTTTCACTTTGTGTAAAGTAGTGAGTCCTGCCAGAATGACCAGTTTCCTCTGGATTTAGGCTTGTTTATAAGGCTGGCATTAGTTACGAAAAAGATCCCCTTTCTACCCCCCCAAAAATTCTTTCTTTCATCTTTTTTCTCCTGGGATCCTGAGTATGCTTAGGATTATGCTTGGGAATATCAGATGAGGGGAGGGAGCTGGAAACAACAGAAGGGGAACCATGCAGCTGAATTTTGTACTCTCCATCACTCCCAGGGTGGGCCAGGAAGTCTGAGCACAGATTGGGTAACCAGAACACTGGAGGCAGACCTCACCACCTGGCAAGTGTCTGTGCCCTTTCGCACCAGCCAGACCTCTTGTTAGGAGAGCAGGCTACTCACATATGGTGCTGTTCCTGAGCCATCAAAGATCATTGTAACCATCTTCCTGGAAAGCCTGCTTGTCCCTCCTAGGTTCTCCTTAAGTTAGTTTCTTTGTTCCTGACCCAAAATAAGGGAGTTATTTTGGTTATTACAGGAGAGTGTGTTGCTCTGTGAAACTGGCATCCATGTTATTACCAGATTACTGCCAACCTTAGCTTAGTTATGAAATGACAAATGCACTTTGCCACACCAGACCTGAAAGTATGAGCTGTAACTTACGTTTCCAAAGAGATGTTTCCTTAGAAGTGGTTTGATGGTGCTCAAAACAGCTTTGGAACTTCCTTTTTAGGGTTGCCTTTAGCTTCTGTGACACATTCTTTCTAATGGCATCCATCACAAGAAAGTTTCCTCCTATATGGGAGTTGTTTTTTTCATGTGGGCAAGGGTTGTTTGGTGCTGAATCTGGTGAATAAGTTAGGTTATCATACAGCAGAACACCATTTTTAGTTAAAAATAAAAGGCATAGTTTTGAATGATGCAGATTTTCTTATTAAAAATCAAACCAGCTGAATTTTGATGCGGCTTAATGATATGTGAGAGCAAAGATTTGGGGGATATAAAACAACATACTGAGTTTGACCCTGCATCCTTATCACCTGAGTAACATTACCTTTATTCATGAACACATTTGAACAGAACTTTTGTGTATGAGCATGATAAATCCAACTCTAGGTGAGAACAGTGTTCCTTGGGTTTGTTTCTGTTAGTGCCATCTAAAGGTATTTTGTGTTGTTACCTGTTTAACAACATGGAGCTTTAAAAATGTTTCAGAATTTTGCATATAACGTGGAAAATCCTTGAGGTTTTTACATATGAATTTCTTACATAATTTCTTATTAACAATGACTTGGTATAGCTCCACCAGAGGAAAGGCAAATAATGTGTGTCCTGTTTGCCACCATATCCCCAAGGCCTAGCCCAGGATGAACTAACACATAGTAGGAACTTAGTAAATGTTGAACAAATACATGCCTTCAAACTTAATAATGCTCCTTGCATGAAGCATGCAAAAGAAGAGTAATACTCTTGTTTCTCTCTTTTTATAGTTGTCACATTTAAAAGTTCTGAATCACTCCCCAATGTCTGATGCCTCCGTCACTTTTGACTACAAATCCTCCTCCCCGTTTGACCGCAGCACTGATCAGGAAGAAAAAATTGAAGATGTTGCCAGTCACTGTTTGCCCCAGAAGGACCTGTACACTGCTGAAGAGGAAGCCGAGACCCTTTTTCCTAGGAAAATGACATCTCATAATGGGATGGAGGACAGTGGAGGAGGAGGCACTGGAGTGAAGAAGAAACGGAAGAAAAAGGATCCAGGAGAGCAAGAGGGGGCAGCAAAGGGAAGAAAGGACAGGGAGCCCAAGCCAAAGAGGAAGCGAGAACCTAGAGAGCCAAAGGAACCCAGAAAGGTCAAGGAGCCCAGGAGGGCCAAGGAGCCCAAGGATCCCAAGCAGAAGGATGGAGCAAAGAAAGCACGGAAGCCCCGGGAGGCCTCGGGCACTAAGGAGGCCAAAGAGAAGAGGAGCGGTGCTGACTCTACAGCCAGGACGAAGTCCAGGAAGGCCAGGTGCGTCCCCTTCACCCCATTCCGAGCTCTTGGCTCTGTCTCTACCAAGCAGTTTGCCTTTGGGCTTACTCCAACCCCTGGACACAACTTGACTACGTTCAGCCAAAATGAACCATTTTCTCACCTCGTAATGAGAGAAAGATAACCTAGTACTGGTCCTACAATTTCTTGCCATTCCTTTTGAATTAAAAATTAGAGTATGTTAGCATGTACACTATGGAAGGGAAGGGATGTTACAAGTGTGATTCAGGGAGGGCAGTGGGTTTTAGAACAGCAGCAGCATACAGCGGCAAAGAAGGGGTACAGTCCTGGGAATCAGTGGTGCAGGTGACCTGTGAAAGCCATGGGTGTGTGCAGAAGAAAAGGACTGCCAAGCTTCCCTAGGCTATGAGCTCTTGAGTGTAGGACCATTCATTTCTAGTCTTTATTTGCATTCAGTAATTAACACAGCGCCTGACATGTCCGTAGGTACTCAGGAAATGGTGAGTAAATGAGACCAGAGGAGACCACATGTAGAGGGAGATCAGAGGACATGGACCAAGTACGGAGTTGGGTGATAACTGAGGGCCCTGGCTGCAGATTCTATCAGGATCCAAATGCACTCAGGGAATTTAACATTTGTCATCTGTATACAAATGTAATATTTTACGTTTGGTTTATTTCTCAGCTCTTTGTGCAGAACATATTTTGAGGACATACAAAACAACAAATATATCACGTTTTACATATATTTAAGAGGAATTTAAGTTTCTAAAATCTAAGTGCAGAGGTAGAATATAGACCAGGGGCACCCATAAAAACACAAAAATGCAAATGCTAACAGAACATAAAGTAGTGAGTCCATCCTGTATGAGGTGAGGCATGGAGGAAGTAATTTTTAAAGAGAGAAAGCATTGTAGGTGTTGTCTGCTGCAACTCTGAATTAACTATATGGTTCAGTTCATTTTCAGAAAGACAGTTGGTTGGGAACAGATGGATAATTTTGTAATCCAAGTTAAGACTGTCTTATCAAGTTCATTCCCTTCTGTCTGGCGGGAGGTTTCATCTTTTGTCTATTGTAGAGGCTTGGGTGGGATCCTAGGAATGTCTGCCTGCCCCAGAAGGTCAAGATAAATAGGTAAAATCAAGATTCTGACTAATGAGAAACTTGTGGGCTCTGTTTCTCAGTGAACCTAATGTATAAACTCTGATTTCTGATGTGTGTAAGGGGTGGCAGAGTGAGTTTCTATCTTCTGCCAATAGCTTTCCTCTTCATATTACTTTGTGAAGCTGAAGTGGTTCTCAGGTAATAGCACGTGTGAAGAAGGAGAGTCAGATGTGAGCTAGTGGAGTAACTTATTTTGGTCATTACAGAAAACAGAGGGGATCCTTAAGGATAATGTTTTAGAATTAGGGTAATTGGAGGAGAGTTTCACAGCTCTAATAAGGGCCTTGGTTTGTGTGGAAGGCAGTAGAAAGCCAGAAAGCCATAGGTATCTGGTATCTGAACTCACTTTAGCCACTGGCGCTTACAATTTTCTTCCCTTTCTAAAAGGAATTCACATTTACTTTGGATAAAATGTGAAACAAGGTGATGAATACAGACATTGCTGGAAAGTCCATTTTGGGGCAAATGAATGTGTAGAAGATATTGAAGGAAGTGATTTTGATTTGATTAGTCTGTATAAAATATGAGTTGGAGAAGTGTTTGGTAGTACTTCCAAGGGCTGCTAACTTAGAAAACAGAATCTCTTGAGGTTTAGACATTCAGAAGACACCCTTTGGGAGGATGCTGATGGATAGATAGGGCTAGTTATTCCTTTATAAATGTGGGCAAGTTCCATGAAGCTTTCTCTCTCTTGATTTTGGGGCTATGTAAGAGGGACTTGTAACATAATAGAATTTTTCTATGTAGCCCATTGGGTTTCTGAATGTCAAGCCTTTCACTTCTTGTCCTTTATATATTTATAAAATTGTTTTGGTTCCTTTAATTAATGACTCTACTGGTCAGCAAAAGCAATTTTAGTTATGACAGAATGACATTAATTGATAAAAAAAATATATGTTGGTAATTAAGTCTCAGGTTGTTTTTTTTTTAGCTCTTTGATTTATCATCTTGCAGATTGACTCAAGTACGTGTCTTGATGTAAGCAGTTATTGATTAGCCCCCAGACGATACTTGATGGTTACAAATGGTTCACTGAATGCTTGGATTATTTCAGTTGCTCCAGAAGTGATTTAGGAGCTTCCAGTCTTTTCCTCCTTCAGTCCATCTTGCTAGCTGCCACCTGGCTAATCTTTCTGAAGCACTGCTGTTTTCTTATTTATGTTTATAATTGGTGGTATAAGTCAAACCCCCTCTTCCCCTCTCTTCATTCACACTAGTTGAGAAATAGTCAACAGAGATGGAGATGCACTTATCAGCTTTATTATTGATAACTGGATTGACAAATTTCCATTGGCTCGTGGCCAGAATCAGGCTTCTTGTAAGTTACTCCCTCAGTTGAGTTTTCCCACCAGAACTGCAGGCTTGTCCCTGAGCAGAGAGGACGCTGGGCCACATGTGCTCCATTCCTTTTCCGAGTCTCACTAGTCTGGTAGGTCCCCAATCAGAGAAGTGAGAAGAGTGAAGAAAGGCCGAAAATATGTTTTCAATATTGTTCCCTTCTTGGTAGTAAAACATGATTTTCCTCATGAAAACACAGGGACAGGGAAATGGGATTTTCTCTAACGTTTTATACCTGCTTAGAAACCTCTGATTGTTCCTCCTGCCTCCAGGACAAAATCCAGACTCCTTTTTCTGTTATGTAAACCCTTTGGGGTCTGACCTCTCCCTGCCTTCCTGCCTCTGACAACAGATCTTGCCAGGTTGAACTCACTAGCCCTTAAAGCAGCCGTAGGCAAACTATGGCCCGCGGGCCGGATCCGGCCCGTTCGGCTGTTCTATCCGGCCCGCGGAGCCGAAAGAGCGGAGGGTTCTCTTGCTCTCCCCTCCGCTCCTTTACTTTGAATTTATATTAGTTCACACAAACACTCCATCCATGCTTTTGTTCCGGCCCTACGGTCCAGTTTAAGAACCCATTGTGGCCCTTGAGTCAAAAAGTTTGCCCACCCCTGCCTTAAAGGTACTTGACTCATTTCTCCTTCAGATTGCTCTTGCTCTTTGTCCTAACATTATGCCCTTTGTCCTCCCAGTGTTCCAAGTCCCCTCCATTCTTCAGGTCTCAGTGCAAGTCCCATTTCCTCCACGGAGCTTCGCGAAACCAGTGTGCTTACCCATCCTGTCTCAATTTTCATGGCAGTTGGAGCCTTACTTTGCATTGTCACTCAGAGATGTTTACACCCGGGAAGACTAAAGGAGATCTAGTCCAACCCTGTTGTACTGCAGCCAGGGAAACTGAGACCCACGAAGCAGTAACTTGTTTACAAGTG